>NC_057806.1:578437411-578460912 GCF_018294505.1 Triticum aestivum | reverse complement strand
ATGATGACCCTTGAGTCTGCAGAACCCAAGGGAAAGAAAAGGCTAGGTGGCGAATGGTAAAACCAATGTTGGGCATTGCTGGAAGAGTTTTACTCAAGGCGAACTGTCAAGGGGTTCCCATTATTACCCAACCGCGTAAGGAACGCAAAATCCGGGAACATAACACCGATATGGCGGAAACTAGGGCGGCAAGAGTGGAACAAAACGCCAGGCAAAAGGCCGAGCCTTCCACCCTTTACCAAGTATATAGATGCATTAATTAAATAAGATATATTGTGATATCCCAACAAGTAAACATGTTCCAACAAGGAACAACATCTCCATGTTCCAACAAGGAACAAACTTCAATCTTCGCCTGCAACTAACAACGCTATAAGAGGGGCTGAGCAAAGCGGTAACATAGCCAAACAACGGTTTGCTAGGGCAAGGTGGGTTAGAGGCTTGGTTCAACAATATGGGAGGCATGATAAGCAAGTGGTAGGTATCGCAGCATGGGCATAGCAAAAGAGCGAGCAACTAGCAAGCAAAGATAGAAGTGATTTCGAGGGTATGGTCATCTTGCCTGAGATCCCGCAAGGAAGAAGAACGAGTCCATGAAGAAGACAAACTGATGTAGTCGAACGGTTCCTCACAAACGCAACGTTATCGGAACCAACCCGAAGAAGCAACACCGGAAAGAAGCACACAACATAGTAAACAACCACCACATAGACATGTCATGATGCGCAAACAAGTATGATGCATGTCCGGTTTAATGAAGCATGGCATGGCAAAGTGCACAAGCAACCCTACAAATTAAGTGGAGCTTAATATGCAACGAGTTGCATATTGACGAAACACCACAACAAGTTATTTAGTTCGATCTCGTTTATGTACCCAACAATATTAAATGTTGTTAAACATGGCAAGAGGGGAAGCATGATGAAACTATCTAATCTAGGCAAGTTTAAATGAGGCCGGAACAACAAAACAACAAGTCCGGAAACTCCTCATATGCATATATTAGGTTTGTTGCTATTCTGCCCTAAACATAATTTTAGAGTTGTTAAACATGCTAGGTGAGTGCATCATGTTCAACTAGGAATTTTCTACCCCATTTACATATAAAATTTATTAAATTCCGAGTTACGGTTATTTAGTTATGAATTAAACCATTTTAGCATGGCATAGAGCAAAAATTAATCAAACAACATTTTAAACATTTTAAACATGGATGGAAATGACATATTATGAAACTAGATGCAATTCTAAGCATATTTCATATATAAAGTTTTTCCATATGATGCACAGTTGAGAAGTTATTCAATGCATGAAGCACAAGGGGTTTTCTGTAAAACAGGCAAACTCTGGATTAATAGCAAAATCGTCCCGAGGAAAAAATACTAAAAGGGCCGGATCTGTCCAGCCCAACAGTGGGAGGGGGCGCAGTGGTGAGGCTCACCATGGGCCTGGCCCAGCTCGGTGGAGATGTAGAAGTAGCGAAGTGGCTTGGGCCGAATCTCACTGCTACCTGGCGTGGTCGATACAGAGGGTCAACGCGGGGCACGCCTGGCTCGTCCTCGAAGCAGAGGCGAAGCGCCCGTCGAGAAGAAACAAGACGGCGGCAGCGAACTTGGCGGGGAGGAGGCAGGGAACGCAGGGCCTCGCCAGACCTGGCGAATCCCGGTGGTGGCGATCACTGAGGTGCTCTGGTTGTTCCCTGCGAGGAAGAACAGAGGGAGGAAATGAAGAGAGAGATACAGGAGAAGGAAACAGAGATGGCGAGGAAAGGAGCAGGGCTCATCGGCGGGACCTGCGTCGGGCTCGAGGACGAGCTCGGCGTGGAGTGCAGGTGCACGAAGGAGGCGAACGGGACGATGTTGCGTTCATCTCCGGGTGGGCACCGGCAGAAGGATGGCGAGGCTTGGCGGAAGCAGGCACGGGAAGCAGCAGCGAGGCAAGCTGAGTAGATGGGCGCCGGCCTTGGCGCGATGAAGACGAGGTAGGCGACGACTAGGAAAACCCCGGCGTGGACGAGCCAAATCCGAAGGCTCGCTAGGACGGCTGGGGAACGAGGCCAGCTCGAGTGCGGCCGTGGCATCTCTGATGGTAGAGGAGGCAAACGGCGGCAGGGCGGAGCTGCAACAGGCTCCGACGAGGAGGCGTCGGAGATGGCTGGATCCGAAACCAGGGTGACGGTGGAGCTCCGTTCTGACTTCGGAGGTAGCCCGCGGGCGGAGACGAGGCGGATCCTGCTGGATCGGTCGGCCGGTGACGAGGTGGACGCGGAGCTTGTGTGAAAGCAGAGGCTCTCGGGGCGGAGCTGTCCCTGGTGGTGGTTGCCGGCAGCGGCGCTGGTCGTCGGGCGAGGAAGGAGGCCGCGGAGGAGCTTCGGTGGCCGGCTGGTGCACGGGTTGTTGGGGCCTCGGGCGCTCGGGGCTGCATGAGGTGGACGAGGGAATCAGGGGAGGCGCTGGTTGGAGGGGGGAGATCGACAGGATTTTTGGATCGGGGACGCACAAACTGATTGGATGGGGATCGATCCCGAGGTGGGAGATGTAGTGTGGCGGCGGCGGCAGGGACAAACCCCCTAGATTTTAGGGTTGGACAATATATATACATTAGGTGGATTAGGTTAGGGGCTACCTCATCTCTACGATCGTAATCGGACGGTCGCGAATAAAATAGTTAGGGAGCCCAATTAAGAAAACAGTGATATTTTGTAGATGTTTGGGGATGATCCGGACACGACAGTGACGACTGCTCGGGTCGGGTCCGGGTAAGTTTCGGACGCGCACGAGAGGTCTATGCGTGGCACAAAGAGGGGTAGGCTGGGCCTAGGAGGACTGTGGAGAGCGGTTTGGTCTGAGAGGAGAATGGAGAGATGCAGCCCGGCACGGTTTCCGGAGAACGAAAACGTCCGACGTTAGACCGACTATACTGCCGCTATAGTTATCCGTTGGGGCATCAAACGATCTCCGAATGCGATGAAACTTGACAGGCGGTCTATCTACACTATAATAAGACCAGACGTCAACTCTCATCCCATTCCGAGAACATTTTCCGGCCACTTATAAAATACTATTTCGGACATGTCGCGGGCGCGTGCAAGTGTGGTTGGGCTCAGAATGGACAACGGAGAGAACTCAGAGAACGAGACGGATGCAAGTTTCGAAAACATGATGATGCAATGCAGATGATGACATGGCAAGATGCAACACGCAAGCGAATGACAAGGCAACAACAGCGAATAACTGGAGGACACCTGGCACAACGGTCTCGGGGCGTTACAACACTCCACCACTACGAGAGGATCTCGTCCCGAGATCTGGAATGGCACCGGAGGGACAACGGAAAAGAAAGAGAAGAGGTAAAACTAAGTTGCTTCATTGACAATCGAGTGAAACCATGAACCTTGATAGGTTGGTCAAATGGAAAGAAAGAATGCAACGGAGATGAACGAAGTTGAAAAACACTCCGTTAGCAAAGAGGAACAAGGAAGAACAACTTTGGGCAGCACTCCGGTTGGAAAGATATGCAAGGCTTGATAAGGCGAAAAGAACTTGAGCAAAAGGGCACAACACTCCTGTTAAATGGATAGGCATGAAAAGAATAAGGTTCTGACAAAAATAAGAAGAAAGGTTGAAAAGAGCAACAACACAATGCCTCCGGAATGAAAGAATAGAAGTTGGATCATCGGAACATAAGAACGGAGAAGAAAACAACATCTTGTACCTCCGATGAGCTTGGAAAGCATTTTAAGGAGAAGGTTCGCACGGAGTTGTTGGAAAAGCCAACAACGAAAAGAATAAGCTTGATATGGTCTTATGGAATACATCTCAAATTATGAGGTGACAACCTGCCACTCATGGGAAAAGAATTGGATTGATATGAACGAGGAGACGAGAAACTTATTCACCGGGAGGATAATTAAAGAACTTGGGTGATTATAAGCACCATGGATAGCAACAATTCTTAGGGAATGCTTTAGGTGAAATATACCCCAAGATAACTCCAAAGAAGAGGTTGATTGGTTGGAAAGAAGACTTGAGCGAAGAGAAAATGATGGATTTAAATACCTCACTCTTGAAAACATGTGAATCATGAAACACGAAGGGAAATTTGTCAAGAGTGACATAACACCACCTCAAAATATAAGAAAGAAAGAATCACACTTTGGAATGCAAGATGAAGAATGCTTGAGCTCCTCTGAAAAGAATGTTGATGACCCTTCGAGAAGGAATTAAATCCTTGATGAACGATCATGTAGACCTCCATGAAGAACTCCGGTAAGCAAAGGGATGATCAAACGAAAGGATAGAGAAGTTGGAAACACAAGGTGAATCCTTGCAATGATTAGATAGATCTTTGGAATGATATAATTGCGAGAGCTTGGAACTCCGGAAAAGAAAGATGAAACAATTGAAACCAAGAATTTTGATGAGGCTCTGGAATAGGAAATTAATCACTTGGATGAAATAAGAATAAGGATTACATTATGCTTATCCTTCACCAATTAAAATGATGACAAACAATGGAATTGGCATACTACTTATTCTCGTAGAAAGGATTAAAAGAGATATATCAAAACTTGAGAACGTCTTCAACGAACCACCGTAAGAATTGAAAAATGAAAGTGGCAAGGACACAAATCGCCGGAAAGAATTGGAAAACGAAAGATGATACTTGAGGGGATTTGATACATGAGGACGAATAGATCTCGAACTGATTAGAGGATATTTGCACGAAACACCGGTAAGATTTAGAGAATGAGAGCTGAAAGCTGAGAATGAATAAACCTGAATTGATGGCCTCCGGATAATCAAACTAAAAAGACTCCTGAATTACTCTGGATGGTTGAAAAGAAATACTCGCAACCGAAACAATTATGGGAGGATGGCAGAGAATGGGGCAAGATTTAAAAGAAACTCTTCTTCGGTCTTCAAAATATGAGAATGACAACGAGAAACACCACCAAGAATTGTTTAGACACTCCGGAAGAATCAAAACAAAGAGGTTGAGCCAATGATGAAAAGAATTTGGAAGATCTAGGAGAAAGGCATTTGACTGATGACAATTCATTCTTACGTCAAACTTGGAAAAGAATTTGAGAGTAATGCCGGGAAAATAAGAAGAGTCAGGTAAGATCCTAGAAAAAGACATGTGGGTTAGGGCCCACTTAAAAGAAAACACCGTTGAACGATTTACAAGAGAGAAAGCATCGGTTGAATTAAATGGCTTGAATAAGATAGCATTCCCGAAAGATCTTGACAGAATGAGAATAAAATCCAACATCTTCTGAGGTATCTTCAGCACTCCGGAACAATAGAATAGCAAGCGGTGAAAGATTGTGAGGTGCACCGACATGAGAAGGTATTTGAAACAATGAAAAAGGATATGATCAACACCAAAGCTTGATTTGAGTCCACCGGAGAAGAAAAGAATGAAGAATGACGAACTAGAAGAGCATCTTCATGTGAACCACCGGGTAAAAACATGAAGGAGAGACTTCCATCAATAAAATGGATAGTGATTAAGAAATCTGAATCCTTGAAGAAAAAGGGTGGGTGGGTGGGAAAACAAAGACAACTTGGAACGGATGAAGCAAACACCGTTGAGAAAGCTGAGATTGAATCTTGCGGATGTTGAAAATGGATGGATCTGCTTGAAGAGAAGCACACCGGTTGAAAAGGATTGACAGCACAATCTCGATGACCGAGAAGGATTAGTACTCACATCGGAGTATGATAACACCATTTGGGGAAGGTATGGAATCAACACTTGACATTGAAGCAACTCGAATACCACAACTCAAAAACAAAAACAAAGGACTGGCTTGCAGAATAAGCCGGAACAAACATATGATAGAGATTTCGTCCGAAGTTTTCGTGGTGGGGCCTACACGAGCTCGATCGTACAGCACCATCATGTACAAGGCAGTGCACATGACATACGAAGCGTCCCCGAGTCGGCATAGCCAAGGACTCTTTAAGACACAATGAGACCACTGTAAAACCGACCGTGAATAGGCGGACCACTAGACATCGAACCCCAATTTCATATCATACATTTGTCGGAAAGATATCCTAAGAGCTACTTGAATTCCCACTTATAAACTCCCAAAATTTTCCGGTTATGCAATCAGGTGTTGGGGATACAGGGGAAGCACAATATCTCACCCAAAACTAACAAATCCTACATCCAGTTGTATCCATCCTTCAACACATAACCAAGAAACCTTCGAAAATCATCTACCTCAACCTTCGAAAAGCATCCGTTATACGAGTTATGGCAATACTCCCGAACTCCCGCCCCAGTACTGGGTGGCGTCGAGGTTATCTCACCAACAACTGCATAAAAGAGATTTTCGATGTCGGTGAACTAAACTCGGGTATTCCAGAACTACAACGATAAAATTGTGACGACAACACCTCGGAGCTCAACTCCCCGGGACACTTCCACAAAACCCCTGACAGGAGGCACCAAGACAATGTTCTCATCACAAAACCATTGGAACGATTCCAAGATACCCGCGTGATCCTAAATTTTTTTAGTGAAATTTGAGAAGAGAAGAGTCAAAACTCTACGTCAGGATGCCTTACCAGAGCGATGAAGGGACCGGGGAGTAAAAAGAATTCCTAAACTCTCCGATATATAATTCCTAAATGACTCAAAACATTTTCTAGACTCAACAATGGCTGCTAAAAACGATCAAGCAGTGGGGCTCCTAAGGTCGGGGAAGGCTCTGATACCAACTTGTAACACCCTCGATGCGGCTATATCTCCCACGTGTCGAAGCACGACTTAGAGGCATAACTGCATTGAAAGCAATGTCCCAAGTAAGGTAATCTTCACACAACCCATGTAATACATAAGGGAAAGATACATAGTTGGCTTACAATCGCCACTTCACACAATTACATGAATAAAGCATTACATCAAACAGATACAATCAAGGTTCGACTACGGAACCAAAATAAAAGAAGAACCCCAAATGCGACAAGGTCCCCGATCGACCCCAACTGGGCTCCACTACTGATCAACTAGAACGAAACAACATAAAGGACAAGATCTTCATCGAGCTCCTCCTTGAGCTTGGTTGTGTCATCTGCACGGACTCATCGGCACCTGCAAGCTGGTTTTTGGAAGTATCTGTGAGCCACGGGGACTCAGCAATCTCGCACCCTCGCAATCAAGACTATTTAAGCTTATGGGAAAGGCAAAGGTATGAGGTGGAGCCGCAGCAAGCGACTAGCATATATGGTGGCTAACATACGCAAATGAGAGCGAGAAGAGAAGGCAAAGCACGGTCGGGAAACTATGATCAAGAAGTGATCCTAGAACAACCTACGTCAAGCATAACTCCAACACCGTGTTCACTTCCCGGACTCTGCCGGAAAGAGACCATCACGGTTACACACGCGGTTGATGTATTTTAATTAAGGTCAACTTCAGGTTTTCTACAACCGGACGTTAACAAATTACCATCTGCCCATAACCGCGGGCACGACTTTCGAAAGTTCAAATCCTTGCAGGGGAGTCCCAACTTAGCCCATCATAAGCTCTCACGGTCAACGAAGGATATTCCTTCTAGCGGGAAGACCCGATCAGACTCGGAATCCCGGTTACAAGACATTTTGACAAGGTAAAACTAAACCAGCAACACCGCCCGAATGTGCCGACAAATCCCGATAGGAGCTGCACATATCTCTTTCTCAGGGCACACTCAGATTGTCCTAGGTACGAGTAGGCCAGCCCAGAGTTGCCCCTGGTGGCCACCGGCAGCTGACAGGTTGGATCAACACTCAGAGGAGCACTGGCCCGGGGGGGGGGGGGGGGAAAAAAATGATGACCCTTGAGTCTGCAGAACCCAAGGGAAAGAAAAGGCTAGGTGGCGAATGGTAAAACCAATGTTGGGCATTGCTGGAAGAGTTTTACTCAAGGCGAACTGTCAAGGGGTTCCCATTATTACCCAACCGCGTAAGGAATGCAAAATCCGGGAACATAACACCGATATGATGGAAACTAGGGCGGCAAGAGTGGAACAAAACGCCAGGCAAAAGGCCGAGCCTTCCACCCTTTACCAAGTATATAGATGCATTAATTAAATAAGATATATTGTGATATCCCAACAAGTAAACATGTTCCAACAAGGAACAACATCTCCATGTTCCAACAAGGAACAAACTTCAATCTTCGCCTGCAACTAACAACGCTATAAGAGGGGCTGAGCAAAGCGGTAACATAGCCAAACAACGGTTTGCTAGGGCAAGGTGGGTTAGAGGCTTGGTTCAACAATATGGGAGGCATGATAAGCAAGTGGTAGGTATCGCAGCATGGGCATAGCAAAAGAGCGAGCAACTAGCAAGCAAAGATAGAAGTGATTTCGAGGGTATGGTCATCTTGCCTGAGATCCCGCAAGGAAGAAGAACGAGTCCATAAAGAAGACAAACTGACGTAGTCGAACGATTCCTCACAAACGCGACGTTATCGGAACCAAACCAAAGAAGCAACACCAGAAAGAAGCACACAACATAGTAAACAACCACCACATAGACATGGCATGATGCGCAAACAAGTATGATGCATGTCCGATTTAATGAAGCATGGCATGGCAAAGTGCACAAGCAACCCTACAAATTAAGTGGAGCTCAATATGCAACGAGTTGCATATTAACGAAACACCACGACAAGTTATTTAGTTCGGTCTCGTTTATGTACCCAACAATATTAAATGTTGTTAAACATGGCAAGAGGGGAAGCATGATGAAACTATCTAATCTGGGCAAGTTTAAATGAGGCCGGAACAACAAAACAACAAGTCCGGAAACTCCTCATATGCATATATTAGGTTTGTTACTATTCTGCCCTAAACATAATTTTAGAGTTGTTAAACATGCTAGGTGAGTGCATCATGTTAAACTAGGCATTTTTCTACCCCATTTACATATAAAATTTATTAAATTCCGAGTTACGGTTATTTAGTTATGAATTAAACCATTTTAGCATAGCATAGAGCAAAAATTAATCAAACAACATTTTAAACATTTTAAACATGGATGGAAATGACATATTATGAAACTAGATGCAATTCTAAGCATATTTCATATATAAAGTTTTTCATATGATGCACAGTTGAGAAGTTATTAAATGCATGAAGCACAAGGTTTTTTTTGTAAAACAGGCAAACTCTGGATTAAAGCAAAATCGTCCCGAAGAAAAAAAATACTAAAAGGGCCGGATCTGTCCAGCCCAACAGTGGGAGGGGGCGCAGCGGTGAGGCTCACCATGGGCCTGCCCACCTCGGTGGAGATGTGGTAGTAGGGAAGCGGCTTGGGCCGAATCTCACTGCTACTTGGCGCGGTCGATACAGAGGGTCAACGCGGGGCGCGCCTGGCTCGTCCTCGAAGCAGAGGCGAAGCGCCCGTCGGGAAGAAACAAGACGGCGGCAGCGAACTTGGCGGGGAGGAGGCAGGGAACGCAGGGCCTCGTCGGACCTGGCGAATCCCGGTGGCGGCGATCACTGAGGTGCTCTGGTTGTTCCCTGCGAGGAAGAACAGAGGGAGGAAATAAAGAGAGAGATACAGGAGAAGGAAACAGAGATGGCGAGGAAAGGAGCAGGGCTCGTTGGTGGGACCTGCGTCGGGCTCGAGGACGAGCTCGGCGTGGAGTGCAGGTGCATGAAGGAGGCGAACGGGACGATGCTGCGTTCATCTCTGGGTGGGCATCGACAGAAGGATGGCGAGGCTTGGCGGAAGCAGGCATGGGAAGCAGCAGCGAGGCAAGCTGAGCAGATGGGCGCCGACCTTGGCGCGATGAAGCCGAGGTAGGCGACGACTAGGAAAACCCCGGCGTGGACGAGCCAAATCCGAAGGCTCGCTAGGACGGCTGGGGAACGAGGCCAGCTCGGGTGCGGCCGTGGCATATCTGACGGTAGAGGAGACAAACGGCGGCGGGGTGGAGCTGCAATAGGCTCCAGCGAGGAGGAGGCGGAGATGGCTGGATCCGAAACCAGGGCGACGGTGGAGCTCCGTTCTGACTCCGGAGGTAGCCCGCGGGCGGAGACAAGGCGGGTCCTGCTGGATCGGTCGGCCGGTGACGAGGTGGACGCGGAGCTTGTGTGAAAGCAGAAGCGCTCGAGGCGGAGCTGTCCCTGGTGGTGGTTGCCGGCAGCGGCGCTGGTCGTCGGGCGAGGAAGGAGGCCGCGGAGGAGCTTCGGTGGCCGGCTGGTGCACGGGTTGTTGGGGCCTCGGGCGCTCGGGGCTGCAGGAGGTGGACGAGGGAATCAGGGGAGGCGCTGGTTGGAGGGGGGAGATCGACATGATTTTTGGATCGGGGACGCACAAACTGATTGGATAGGGATCGATCCCGAGGTGGGAGATGTAGTTTGGCGGCGGCGGCAGGGACAAACCCCCTAGATTTTAGGGTTGGACAATATATATACATTAGGTGGATTAGGTTAGGGGCTACCTCATCCCTACGATCGTAATCGGACGGTCGCGAATAAAATAGTTAGGGAGCCCAATTAAGAAAACAGTGATATTTTGTAGATGTTTGGGGATGATCCGGACACGACAGTGACGACTACTCGGGTCGGGTCCGGATAAGTTTCGGACGCGCACGAGAGGTCTATGCGCGGCGCAAAGAGGGGTAGTCTGGGCCTAGGAGGACTGTGGAGAGCGGTTTGGTCTGAGAGGAGAGGGGAGAGATGCAGCCCGGCACGGTTTCTGAAGAACAAAAACGTCCGACGTTAGACCGGCTATACTGCCGCTAAGTTATCCGTTGGGGCATCAAACGATCTCCGAATGCGATGAAACTTGACAGACGGTCTATCTACACTATAACAAGACCACACGTCAACTCTCATCCCATTCCGAGAACATTTTCCGGCCACTTATAAAATACTATTTCGGACATGTCGTGGGCGCGTGCAAGTGTGGTTGGGCTCAGAACGGACAACGGAGAGAACTCGGAGAACGAGACGGATGCAAGTTTTGAAAACATGATGATGCAATGCAGATGGTGACATGGCAAGATGCAACACGCAAGCGAATGACAAGGCAACAACAGCGAATAACTGGAGGACACCTGGCACAACGGTCTCGGGGGTTACATGTTTATATTCCAGAACTAGGTTCGTGGATTTGGTATGAGATAACCTTGAGGGTTGCAAAGTTCAGGGGGAGTAAAATCCCAAATTATAACCCATTGGTGATCTTGTGATCAGTCATATTGTACTCCTTTTCCCTTTATGAGTTTTCCATGATGGTTTCTCATATAAGGTTTTTAACGAGACAATATAAATACAAGTGCGGACGTATGTCATATGGTTTCTCCTTATATTTTTCCCACTAGATTTTTAAAGGAGTTTTCGATGGCATATCATTACAATGTTACTCTTCAAATTTTTCCCACAGGGTTTTTTAGGAGGAGTTTTTGGATTGCAATATACAGATGACGAATTGATCAAGGGGGAGTGTTAAGAAATAAAATATGTGATCAATTATATAGGATGGATGCCTCCAAGAAGGTGTCTGTTGGGAAAGAGGTGTCTTCCCAACACACCCCTTCAGTCTGTATATAAATGAGTCTCTTACATTGCAATAGACTAACAGAATCATTTGTGTCTCTCCTTTGTCTCCTTTACTTTGATATTACAACAGATTCCTCTGGGGCAGGGAATTGGTTACTCGGCTGCACGGGCTGTTAGTTGTACACTTGTACTGCTAGGTCTTTTTGCACCGGGGCGCCGCCATCATCTACCAACGTGCATATACAAGAATATTCTCCTACTTTGCCCCGCACGTAGTACGTACGGCGGCACAAAGTCAAGAGACTCTTTACCGACTCACGATATGACGCTGCACTACTGGTGGCTGCTAATGAGTAAATATTAAATGTCTAATCCGTGGATTTGATGTCGTGGATGAAAAGGGCAATGGAAGCGTACCATCCGGCCGGTGCGACCGTGGGCAACCGTGTGGCAAAGTACTCCGGTGCGCTTCTGCTGCCGGATACGGAGGTTCGTCGGCCGAAGCTCAAAGATGACCCATGGCGGCGGGCGGAGACCACGACCGAATTAAAACGGCGCAGCGCAGCGATGCATATCCCGACTGATCGACCACTAGCCCTGAAGTTAGGCCGGCCAATTAAGGACTTATAAAATGCAAGGTGTTAAGGAAGATGCGTAGTCTAAAAAAAATAGTTTAGAGATATGCAGTGATGGTCAAGCAAAAACTTGATTTATTTTATGAAACATTGAAGCATCTCGCATTGTACAAGGTCTAAGGGGCACCCGAACCGTTTTCCTAGGATTGTTTTTAGAAAGCTTCCTCACCAGGTTTGGGGAAACTTCAAGCAGTTTTCTATTATGTGGTCTCCTTTGCTATTTTCTTATTTGTGTTTTCAGTTCTTGCGTTTTTGTTCTATTTATTCAAATTCAGGCACAATCTTGAAATCCATGAACATTTCTAAAATTTATGAATATTCTTCATATTTTTGAATGTTTTCATATCCAAGAACATTTCTAAAACTTCCTGAGCATTTCTCAAAACCGTGAATGATTTTCTAAATTCATGATTTTATTCAAATTCACACAAAAGATCATGAAGAAAATTTAAATTGCTGATTTTTTGGAATTCATGAACATATTTTCTATTCATGAACATCTTCAAATATGTGAGTGTTTTGAAAATTAGTGACAATCATTAAACTGGACTAAAATTTAAAATTTCTGGACATTTTGTTCAAATTAATGAAGTCTTATTTGAGGTTGTGAACATTTTTAAAAACTTGTGGCTATTTTTAAATTCGTGAATATTTAACAAACACGCAAGCATTTTTTTCGTTCACGATCATTTTTTGAATTCGTGAACTTTTTTAAAATCATTATTTTCTAAATTAGTGGACTTTTTAAAAATCATGATTTATAAGAAAATTTGCAACCAGTTTCTAAAAATAAATACGGTGAAACCATGAGAGAAAACTACAAATAAGAAGAAAATCTGGTCGAAGAAGCTTCTAGAAGTTTCCCAAAAATTGAAGGGACACGCTACGCATTGGCCGGCGGATTTTTTCGGCTGCCTTGGCAGCTGTTAGATCTGTTGCCAACCAATGGCCTAGCCTCGACCTTACAATTGCAACAACGACAATGTTGTGGAACCTTTTTCAATAAAGGTCATGTTGCAAAAAAAATTGCAAGATCCGCCGGTTGATTGTTAGCGATTCCCAAAATTGAAGGGGGAAAGGAGCGAGCATGACCTGTTTTCGTGCTTGGCAGATAGCTTACACGACGACCAGCCTAGAGCTGCGCAAAAGGGGACACGCGAGCGACGCACTAGTATTGCTCGCTAAGAGCGCCTATCGCGGCAGGAAATGACACATTAAGCATCTAGTTGTCCCCATCCCACGCAGGGAGTGCCCAACTGGGCTGACCCACTAGCGCATAGTAGGGATCGGCACGTATACCGAGTGATCGACCACCGTAGCCTATGGTACAACCGGTTACTTCAACATTTTTTTGAAATTGCATATTTTATATAAATACAATTTTCCCGCAATTTGTGAATATTTATGAAAACATGAGCATTTTTCAAAAATTAATAAATCTTTTGGAAACATCACAATCTTTTAAAAAAATTATAAAATTTCTGAACCTTTTTGGGAAAATGCGTCCGGTTTTTCAAGAAATTCAACATGTCTAAGGAATTTTAATATTTTTAGAAAATTATAACATTTTTTTAAAATGTAAAACTCATTTTTTTCTCAACTTAAGAAATATTTTTTAATACTGCACATAATTTCCCAAATTTATAATAAATTTTTGAAAACAAAATAATTTTTTCGAAATGCAAACGTTTATTCAAGCGAACCTTTGTTGAAAATGCAATCATTTTCTAATTTGTGAAGTTTTGAAAGAAAAAAATGGAAAAGAAAAAAAAAGAAAATAGCACCAAAAAACAGTAATGGGAAAAACCCAGTAAAAATTGGTCGGAACCTCCTAGAAGGTTCCCAATGAGAACCCTAGGCCTAGCGCTAAAATGGCCCGTTTGATTTGATCGTTGCGCGCTCCTCCCTGTGCGATCCGAGGACAATTGGACGCTTAATGTGTCCCAAAACCTATTTAGCGCCTTAAGCGCTAGTTTTGTTTTGAGCAAACCTTAAGCGCCAGTTACCTGCTTCACACCTCGCCGCCCAACGTTGGCCCAATTAACTTTTTTTTATTGCATCGTAGATGGCGCCTGAGGCATCGCAATGGGTCGGCCTATCTAAGCCAGTTGTTCTTATATAAAGAAAAAAACAAATCTAAGGCAGTTGTGACAGTCTTGGGAAGCTCGTTTGGTTTCAAGCATTTTTTTTCCTTTTACCCTTTTTGTTCAACACGTGAAAATTTTCAAATCCGTGAACTTTATCTCAAATTAGTGAACCTTTTTATATCATGAACCTTTTCCAAATTCGTGATTTGTTTATTCAAATTTTTGGACTTTTTCAAATTTGTAAACCTTTTCAAAATTCACGTACTTCTCAAATTAGTGAACTTTTTTCAAATTTATATCCTTTTTCAACTCCATGAGTGTTTTTCAAATCCACAAACGTTTTTCAAACCCATGGTTTTTTTAAAATTCACGAACTTTTCTCAAATTAGTGATTTTTTTTTCAAATTCATGAGATGTCATGAATTTTGCGAACCTTTTTTAGATCTACTCCCTCCGTCTCAGTCAAAAAACGTCTTACATTATGAGATAAAGAGAGTATATTTTTTTAAAGTCAATGGGCAAGTGGTGACCGGTCAACTCTTGACCGAGCAAACCAAGCAGTTGTGTGATCAAACGATGCGGCGAGAGAGCGGCCAACATGTTTGTTGGCTGGCGAGAGAGCGGCTGCGTGGGCGCCAGCTTGTGAGCTCATGCCTCAAGCGTCGATTAGGAGGACTCTAATGCGTCATATAGGACATTCCATCTACATCAGCGTCTTTGTGGTGATGCTATCCATTTTTTAGGAACAAGTTGACTTTATGGCTTATTCAAAATCTCTCTGTATACAAGGATGATCCGGTGGATCTTGCAGCCAAACATGGCGCCCCACTACTAAAGAAGTAGCGGATCTAGCTAATCTATGGGGTTCCCCATTATAATCATGTTGTTCAAAACGAAAGTAACAAAACAGGAAGTTCTTCCTCCTATCCTCAATCTCCTCAAGACCATGCAGTAAGCTCCTCGGTACATCGACGAATGCAACTCGTTGGCGACTTTCAGATAGTCAGATGCAACGGTCAATTTATTTGCATGCAGGTCCTCAACCAGACTCAAGGCCTGCCTCCATGTTAATGCTTCAAGTGTTTCTACACCATTAGAAACTACTGTCGATGCTCCCAGGAAATGGCATCCTCCGTCTCTACAAACTACTGCCACCGCTGCTGTGTCATCATGCTTCGAGACATCCCCATCTATATTGATTTTAACACTACCCGGTTCAGGCTGCTGCCATCTAGGACAATCCGCTTGAGCTCCTGGGAGGAGGGGTCTAGCCACTGTAGCTTGCTTTTGTTTGCTCATGTCAATATCTTGCAAATATTGACGGATGAAAACATGTGTAGAGAGGGGACTTTGATACGCATCCTCATGGATAACACGCTTCCTCGCCCACCATAACGCCCACAGGGTAACTAAGACCTCAATAAACTGATCACTGCTTAATGTTTTTCTCAACCCAAACAACCAAAGTCTGGCATCTGGTGTCTCATCACCAAGGAGGGGTATGACCAAGTCATCCTCATGTAGTGCCCACACACTCGTTTCCATGTTACAATCGCACAACGAATGATGCCATGAATCGTTTGTGCACCTGCACACCGGAAAAATAGGCGAATCAGTCATATGTCGCCTGACTCTCTCTTCACCCGTAGTCAAGGATGATCCCATGAGTCTCCATGTGAATATCCTAAGTTTTGCCAGCACCTTCATCTTCCAAGTCACTTCCAGTTTCTGCTCCTCCACTTCCCTGCTCGATGTTTCTGTTGCACCCTCCAACCAACTCTCCCTCTGGAGTTTTGTTTCAATTAACATGCGATTAGCATATCTTACTGAAAAATTCAAGATTTTTCATATTGCCAAGCCCAAAAATCCTCTTGAGGGACATAACTCATCGGTTTCTGCTTGATAGCTTCTACGTCCAGGCAACATGTGCCTTTCTAACTCCTGCATGTTCAATTGCCTCAAGGCATGGATGATAAAATCTGAAACTAGCCTAGGTGGGTCATTGGTCACATGACGTGTTGGCCTCATACGATAGTCTCTAGGTATCCAATTATCTCTTCATGCATCAGTAGTTCTACCATTACCTATTTTCCTTACCAGACCAACACACATGACATATCTCCCTTCACACATTGATCTCCACACTTGAGAGGGGTGTGAACCAAACTCAGCAGAGAGGATATACCCGTTAGGGAAGTAGACAACCTTTAGAATTCTTGCACTCGAAGTGGACGAATCTTGAAGTAGCCTCCACACTCTTCTTCCCAAGAGCACAAGGTTAAATAATTCCATGCCGCTGAAACCAAGTCCCGTGTCCTCCTCGACATCCATGCCATTTTCCTGTCACCGGTTTTACTTCCCCACTAAAAATTCCCGATAAGCGATGTTATGTGCTAAGAGATGTGGTGGTTAAAGAATCGAAGATGGAGATGTCATCCAACGCGGCGGCAGTCACTCGCGATTCGACTATGCCCCGATTTGAGACAGGATACTGCAGATCAGGGTTATGCGTGGGCCACGGGTGCAGTCGGACAACTGACGGGATTCATTTTCCCAAGTTCGTCATCAGTTGATGGCTAGGACGCATGGGTCTGTCGGAGGGGCCCTTAACATGGGTTTCGATGGTGCCTGATAGTTGCGTCATCGCCCGTTATCCATCTCATACGAGCACAACTTTTGGTCACTTTGATCAACTATGCGCATGAGCAGTGGTTGGAAACCCCAACATTCTAGCCGAAGACATTTTGAGATGTCACGTTCCATGGTCCTCGTGCACAAGATGCATATTGTTTGTCGAGTGGTCTGGTCTGCATTATCAATGATAGAAGGAATGAAGGTGGTGGTCAAGCGGATGCGGCAACACATTGTTGTTGCATTTGGGTGGTGCTAATTCAGTACCAGGACTTGAGTTTCAGGGTGAAAACTCTTGGTGTGACCTTCGTCCGTCATACCTGGCAATGACAGTATTTCGACATGGTTACCTTATTGAAGACATTGCATGGATTTTTGCTCCATTATGCTCTCAGGGTGAAAACTTAGGATTTAGTATTTGACTGGATCTGGCAACAATGACACTTGTGTGTCCTTATCTTCCTAAAGGCGTTGATTTTGGAGAACCTTCTCCTAACCTTGTGTTGTCACGGTAGTGGTCGATGTTGTTGGTTACTGCGTCCCTTAGATCTTGTTTTATTCTTCTTTTCTTCTTGCTTTATTTTATTGGCTGTGTGCATCCTCGATGCCCCGAGTTGATCGCGGCATTGTATTCTTGTAGAAGCCAGAGTGTACTTGATATTGTCTTTTTAGGGCAAAACAAAGCTTTATAACTTAATGATGTTCGGGCGCATCGCTCGAGACACAAACAACCACTTGTGGCGGTACAATAGTGTTCCAGCCGACACTATCATTCGGCAAACAATAACGACCAAGCTTAGCTAATTCATGCGCTACAGAATTCGCACTGCGACGACAAACATCAACGGATTGCTTAGAGAACCACATCTTGAGCTGGAGCTTAATGTCTTCTATGACGACTGCATATGGCGAGGAGTCCACCTTGGTAAGGTCCAGCTGAAGGAAATATGCTCTAGAGGCAATAATAAAGGTGTTATTTTATATTTCCTTATTCATGATAAATGTTTATTATTCATGCTAGAATTGTATTGACAGGAAACCCAAATACATGTGTGAATACATAGACAAACACTGTGTCCCTAGTGAGCCTCTACTTGACTAGCTCGTTGATCAAAGATGGTTAAGGTTTCCTAACCATGGACACGAGTTGTCATTTGATAACCGAATCACATCATTAGGAGAATGATGTGATGGACAAGACCCATTCGTTAGCTTAGCATATTGATCGTTTAGTTTTATTGCTATTCCTTTCTTCATGTCAAATACATATTTCTTCGACTGTGAGATTATGCAACTCCTGGATACCGTAGGAATACCTTGTGTGCTATCAAACGTCACAATGTAACTGGGTGATTATAAAGATGCTCTACAGGTATCTCCAAAGGTGTTTGTTGGGTTGGCATAGATGGAGATTAGGATTTGTCACTCCGAGTATCAGAGAGGTATCTCTGAGCCCTCTCGTTAATGCACGTCATAAGAAGCCTTGCAATCATAGTGACTAATGAGTTAGTGATGTCTACTACACAACCTTCTTCTTGTAGACGTTGTTGGGCCTCCAAGTGCAGAGGTTTGTAGGACAGTAGCAAATTTCCCTCAAGTGGATAACCTAAGGTTTATCAATCCGTAGGAGGCGTAGGATGAAGATGGTCTCTCTCAAGCAACCCTGCAACCAAATAACAAAGAGTCTCTTGTGTCCCCAACACACCCAATACAATGATAAATTGTATAGGTGCACTAGTTCGGCGAAGAGATGGTGATACAAGTGGTATATGGATAGTAGATAAAGGTATTTGTAATCTGAAATTATAAAAACAGCAAGGTATCTAATGATAAAGGTGAGCGTAAAGGGTATTGCAATGCATGGAAATAAGGCCTAGGGTTCATACTTTCGCTAGTGCAAGTTCCCTCAACAATACTAACATAATTGGATCACATAACTATCCCTCAACATGCAACAAAGAGTCACCCCAAAGTCACTAATAGCGGAGAACGAACGAAGAGACTATGGTAGGGTACGAAACCACCTCAAAGTTATTCTTTCCAATCAATCCGTTGGGCTATTCCTATAAGTGTCACAAACAGCCCTAGAGTTCGTACTAGAATAACACCTTAAGACACAAATCAACCAAAACCCTAATGTCACCTAGATACTCCAATGTCACCTCAAGTATCCGTGGGTATGATTATACGATATGCATCACACAATCTCAGATTCATCTATTCAACCAACACAAAGGACCTCAAAGAGTGCCCCAAAGTTTCTACCGGAGAATCACGACGAAAACGTGTGCCAACCCCTATGCATAGGTTCATGGGCGGAACCCGCAAGTTGATCACCAAAACATACATCAAGTGAATCACGTGGTATCCCATTGTCACCACAGATACGCACGGAAAGACATACATAAAGTGTTCTCAAATCTTTAAAGACTCAATCCGATAAGATAACTTCAAAGGGAAAACTCAATCCATTACAAGAGAGTAGGGGGGAGAAAACATCATAGGATCCAAATATAATAGCAAAGCTCGCGATACATCAAGATCGTATCACCTCAAGAACACGAGAGAGAGAGAGAGAGAGAGAGATCAAACACATAGCTACTGGTACATACCCTCAGCCCCGAGGGAGAACTACTCCCTCCTCGTCATGGAGAGCACCGGGATGATGAAGATGACCACCGGAGAAGGATTGCCCCCTCCGTCAGGGTGCCAGAACGGGTCTAGATTGGTTTTTGGTGGCTACAGAGGCTTCTGGCGGCGGAACTCCCGATCTATTGTGTCCCCGGATGTTTTTAGGGCATATGGAGATATATAGGCGGAAGAAGTACGTCAGGGGGGCCACGAGGGGCTCACGAGGGTGGAGGGCGTGCCCCCTGCCTCGTGACCTCCTCGCAGATCCCCCAACGTGCACTCCAAGTCTTTTGGGCTTCTTTCCTTCCAAAAAAGAGTTCCGTGAAGTTTCAGGTCAATTGGACTCTGTTTGGTTTTCCTTTTCTTCGAAACCCTAAAACAGGGTAAAAACAGAAACTGGCACTGGGCTCTGGGTTAATAGGTTAGTCCCAAAAATGATATAAAAGTGTATAATAAAGCCCATAAACATTCAAAATAGTAAATAATATAGCATGGAGCAATCAAAAATTATAGATACGTTGGAGACGTATCAGTTAGTTGCAGGATGATGTATTACATAACAAGTAAAGAGACTTGCCGGTAACGAGATTGAACTAGGTATGTAGATCCCGACGATCGAATCTCGGGCAAGTAACATACCGATGGACAAAGGGAATAACGTATGTTGTCATAAAGGTTCAACCGACAAAGATCTTCGTAGAATATGTAGGATCCAATATGAGTATCCAGGTTCCGCTATTGGTTATTGACCAGAGAGGTGTCTTGGTCATGTCTACATAGTTCTCGAACCCATAGGGTCCGCACGCTTACGTTCGATGACGATATTGTATTATATGAAGTTATGTGATTTGGTGACCGAATGTTATTCGTAGTCCCGGATGAGATCACGGACAGGACGAGGAGTCTCGAAATGGTCGAGAGGTAAAGATAGATATATAGGACGATATTATTCGGACACCGGAAGTGTTTCGGAGTGTATCGGGTATTTATCAGAGTATCGAAGGGGTTACCGGAACCCCCCAGAGGGATATATGGGCCATATGGGCCATGAGAGGGGAGCACACCAGCCCACAAGTGGTGGCGCCCCCCCCCCATGGAATGAGGCCGAGTGGGAGAAGGGAAAGAGGGGGTTCGCCCCCTCCCCCTTCCTTCTCTCCTTCCCCTTCCCTTTCCCCTTCACGCAATTATGGAAGGGGGGAGGCCCTATTGGGAAGACCCCAAGTAGGATTCAGCCTACTTGGGGCGCCCCCTAGCTGTCTCTCATCGCCTCCCACCTATATATATATGTGGGGAGGGGGTGCCAAAGAGCACACAACATCAATTGTTAGCCGTGTGCGGCGCCCCCCTCCATAGTTTATACCCCCGGTCATATTCTCACGATGCTTAGGCGAAGCCCTGCGCGGATCACTTCACCATCACCGTCATCACGCCATCATGCTGATGGAACTCGTCTACTACCTCGACACCTTGCTGGGTCAATAAGGCGAGGGACATCACCGAGTTGAACGTGTCCAGAACTCGGAGGTGCCGTACGTTCAGTACTCGATCGGTGGAGCGCAAAGAAAGTTCGGCTACATCAACCACGTTGTGAAACGCTTCTGCTTACAGTCTACAAGGGTACCAGACACGCTCCCCCCTCATTGCTATGCATCCCCATGGATAGATCATTGCGTGTGCGTATAATTTTTTTTGTTTTCCATGCAACGATTCCTAACACCAGCGCCTCCAGTAGGAGTTGTGAATCCGTCTCAAAGACTACCCTGAGTGCACGAACATCTGCCGCCAAGGATACAACCTCTGACATAGCAGTTACCTCAGCCGCAAAAGGGTCAGCGACTTGTTCCTTCCTCCCTGCTCGATCCAATAGTACCTCGCCAGCCTCATCCCTGATCACCATGCCCCAGTGAAAAGATCGAGAAGAGGTGTCTAGAGGGGGGTGATTAGACTCTCAACAAAGAAAAGTAGCAGTTTTTAAGTTCTTCAAGTTAAGGTGCAGTTTTAGCACATGTTTAAACATTCACAATACATTTCAAGCAAGCATGGCAAGAGTATATGAGCAGAGGAAAGTAAAGCATGCAAGTTGCAAGAAAGTAAATGGATGGGATTGGAGTGTGCAAACGCAATTGGAGACATGGAGATTTTTGGCGTGGTTCCGATAGGTGGTGCTATTGTACATCCACGTCGATGGAGACTTCAACCCATGAAGGGTAACGGTTGCGCGAGTCCATGGAGGGCTCCATCCACGAAGGGTCCACGAAGAAGCAACCTTGTCTATCCCACCATGGCCATCGCCCACGAAGGACTTGCCTCACTTGGGTATATCTTCACGAAGTAGGCGATCTCCTCGCCCTTACAAACTCCTTGGTTCAACTCCACAATCTTGACGGAGGCTCCAAAGTGACACCTAACCAATCTAGTGTTGGGGAACGCAGTATTTCAAAAAAATTCCTACGATCACGCAAGATCTATCTAGGAGATGCATAGCAATGAGAGGGGAGATAGTGTCCACGTACCCTCGTAGACCGAAAGCAGAAGCATTTAGTAACGCGGTTGATGTAGTCGAATGTCTTCGTGATCCAACCGATCCAAGCACCGAACGTACAGCACCTCTGTGTTCAGCACACGTTCAGCTCGATGACGTCCCTCGATCTCTTGATCCAGTTGAGGATGAGGGAGAGTTCCATCAGCACGACGGCGTGGTGACGGTGATGATGAAGTTACCGACGCAGGGCTTCGCCTAAGCACTACGATGATATGACCGAGGTGTGTAAATGTGGAGGGGGGCACCGCACATGGTTAAGAGAAACTTGTGTGTTCTAGGGTGCCCCCTTACCCCTTTATATAAAGGAGGGGAGGGGTAGGCCGGCCGGCCCCTGTAGGGCACACCGGGAGAGGGGAGTCCTACTAGGACTCCAAGTCCTAGTAGGATTCCACCTGGAAGAAGGGGGAAGAAGGAAGGGAGACGGGGAAGGTGTAACACCCACGATGTGGCTATATCTCCTACGTGTCGAGGCACGACTTAGAGGCATAACCGCATTGTGGTTTTGTCACAAGAGGGGTAATCTTCACACAATCCTATGTACTGAATAAGAAAGGGATAAAGAGTTGGCTTACAATCGCCACTTCACACAAATAACAAGTTAAACATACATCATCCAGAATACAATCAAGGTCCGACTACAGAACCAAAAGTAAAAGAAGAAAACCCCAAATGCTAGATCCCCGATCATCCCAACTGGGCTCCACTACTGATCAACCGGAAAAGACACAAAACAACGATCAAGATCTTCATCGAGCTCCCACTTGAGCTCAGTTGCATCACCTGCACTGGTATCATCATCACCTGCAACCGTTTGGAAGTATCTGAGTCACGAGGACTCAGAAATCTCACACCCGCGAGATCAAGACTATTTAAGATAATGGGTAGGGGAGGTAGTAAGGTGGAGCTGCAGCAAGCACTAAGCATATATGGTGGCTAACATACGCAAATAAGAGCGAGAAGAGAAGCAACGCATCGGTCGTGAACTAGAAGTGATCAAGAAGTGATCCTAAAACTACTTACGTTCAAGCATAACACGAGACCGTGTTCTCTTCCCGGACTCCGCCGAAAAGAGACCATCACGGCTACACACACGGTTGATTCATTTTAATTAAGTTAAGTGTCAAGTTCTCTACAATCGGATATTAACAAATTCCCATCTGCCACATAACCGCGGGCACGACTCTCAAAAAGTTTATACCCTGCAGGGGTGTCCCAACTTAGCCCATCACAAACTCTCATGGTAAACGAAGGATATTCCTTCTCCCAGGAAGACCCGATTAGTCTCGGAATCCAGGTTACAAGACATTTCGACAATGGTAAAACAAGACCAGCAAAGCCGCCCGATGTGCCGACAAATCCCGATAGGAGTCGCACGTATCTCGTTCTCAGGGCAACACCAGATGAGACTAGCTACGAGTAAAACCAACCCTCAAGTTTCCCCGAGGTGGCCCCATAGGTAGCTC